>NC_091131.1:41746740-41764240 GCF_040183065.1 Periplaneta americana
TGTGGATTTTCTCGTAACATATTCACGCCATCCGCATAGACAAGAAGATGATGTAACCCGTTCAATTCCAAACCCTCTGTGTTATCCTGAACTTTCCTAATGGCATATTCTAGAGCGAAGTTTATAATAATAATAATAATAATAATAATAATAATAATAATAATAATTATTATTATTATTATTATTATTATTATTAAGGATAAACATATTCATGGCTAGCATGGCAAAGAAGCCGTCTGAGATGATCATCCGGGCATCCGCAGATATACCAGCTAATCTCACAGCTCATAAAACTCTTACATAACTTTATGTTGTACAATGTTACATTATTATGAAGTGCGATTCATGTTCCTGCAGCATCGATAAGCTGGTGATGATTTTTCACCTGTCACTGTATGACTACACATCACAATAATTGCCTGTCAATCAGTTTAACGACAGCTTTCAAGTGGCATTAGGTAAGCAGGTTCTTATTTAATGTCATTCTGATAAACTGTGATATGCAAATAATTGTTTTTGATAATTTATGACGCAATAATTCAATTATTCACTGCCTTCCGTAAAGATGTGTTAAATATATTGTGTACGAACAATTACTTGGAGATTTCCATTTATTTAAGGGTGAAATAATGCTGAAAAATTAAGAAAATCCACTTATTTTTTTAGTAGGTTATTTTACTACGCATTATCAACAACTTGGTTATTTAGCGTCTGAATGAGCCGGTGAAATGAGTCCAGCACCGAAAGTGACCCGGCATTTGCTCATATTGGGTTGAGAGAAAACCCCGGAAGAAACCTCAACCAGGTAACTTGCCCCGACCGGGAATCGAACCTTGGCCACCTGATTTCGCGGCCAGACGCGCTAGCCGTTTCTCCACAGATGTGGACCTTTTCTTATTTTCATGATCGTAATATTATATTTGAGATCTAGTCATATAGTGAAACACGGTGCGTGATTGAGTTGAGAGAAATGTTTTATTTTTTTAATTGCTGTTTTCTCGACTTTAAAACTTTAAGCAGTTTATTGAATGGAAGAAGCTCTTTGCAGAACAGTATTATTGTCAGGCTGGACTAGAAATTCCCGCAGATGTCAGTTAAATATTGAAAAATGAAATTTAATTACCATTTGCATAAAATATTAATATTAAGTTCCTTCGGGGCATATTCATATTGCGTCCAAACCTGTGGAGTAACGGTTACCGCGTTTGATCGCGAAACCAGGTGGCTCGAATTTGAATTCCGGTCGGGGCAAGTTACCTGGTTGAGATTTTTTTTTCGGGGTTTTCCCTCAACCCAATATGGGAAAATGCTGCGTAACCCGGACTCATTTCACCTTCATTTCATTCAGACGCTAAATAATCTGAGATGTTGATACAGCGTCGTAAAATAACCCACTAAAAATGTATATTATTGATATTATACTTAGATTAAAATGTGCTGTAATGATAAATTTATGAAAATAAAAAAGATATATCGTCGGTTTCTTGGTAAAAGTGACCAAGTCCAAAATGCAAAATTGTTGGAAAAGGGCCATTTAAAGGTTTAATGATCCATCCAAAGATAACTGTACTTCTTTAGATGTTAGTAATAAGTTATTTTGAAGGTAAATGTGCTATATCATTAGTTTTTAATATAAAATTATGTCTTAAATTTTCATAATGCTTGGAAGCCTTGGAATGTGACTTGGTCACTTTTACCAAGAAACCGACGATATATAGGCCTATATATCGTGACTCTCTTTGTGACTGAGCTCAAAAAGATAATTAATTTTTATTCCCACGACTATTTTCAAGCTTCTGAGCAAATATGAACCAAATATTTTGAAAACTTCGACGCAATGAGTCTTTTTAGTGACGTCAATGTAATAACAATATTAATAACAATAATTTATTAATATTGGCATAATTAAGGCCATAAGGCCTTCTCTGACACTCTACCAGGTCACAAAGTATACAAGCATTGAAATTTAACCAAAATGTTAAAGAATAGAATACTAACATATTACAAAAAATAATAGCATAACAAAATCGACACTAGACAATATGAAAATAATACCATAATAGAAAAAAGAAAGTAAAATACAGATCTAAAGACTGGAATATAATAAAAGCAACTCAGTTAGTATAAATTATAGTTAACAGGGAAAACGTAAGGAAGAATACAACAAATGGAATGTAATAAAATAATAAAAAATGTAAATAAAATCCATAATAAAAGGCTATGATAATAAATTCATCTGGTGATAAAAAAAGGAAAATCTGTGTCTGGGATCGGAACCAGTGTGCAGCAGCTGTCTGTACCTCTCTGTCGATCCCATGGTATGACAAATGTCTCACTTCCGGTGGGAAATATGTTTAAAAATAGCTCAACAGTTGTATCTATTCCAATAATTTTTTCTATGAAATTGTGTTTTCTTTCTGTAAACGGCTGCAGTGAAACTTATTTTTTACGGCCCTCGTAATTGCCAAGTGGCCAAAATTTGTATAAGCACTTGTTTTGACAATAACAACTGGTGGAAGAAAAAAATTAACTTTTTTATCTGCCCTCTATGAGAATGTTCGCATGCGAGATGTGGAAACATTAAGAGTTACAGTAGGTCATTGCTCTATATGGGATTTGAAGGCTTTTATTATTATTATTATTATTATTATTATTATCATTATTATTATTATTATTATATATTATTATTATTATTTCTATCCCGAAAAGACAAAGTATATGATTATGTCTCGTGACGAGAATATTGTACGAAATAAAAATATAAAAATTGGAAATTTATCCTTTGAAGAGGTGGAAAAATTCAAATACCTGGGAGCAACAGTAGCAAATATAAATGACACTCGGGAGGAAATTATGGGAAATGCCTGTTATTATTCGATTGAGAAGCTTTTATCATCCAGTTTGCTGTCAAAACATCTGAAAGTTAGAATTTATAAAACAGTTATATTACCGGTTGTTCTTCATGGTTGTGAAACTTGGACTCTCACTTTGAGAGAGGAACATAGGTTAAGGGTTTTTGAGAATAAGGTGCTTAGGAAAATATTTGGGGCTAAGAGGGATGAAGTTACAGGGGAATGGAGGAAGTTACACAACACAGAACTGCACGCATTGCATTCTTCACCTGACATAATTAGGAATATTAAATCCAGACGTTTGAGATGGACAGGGCATGTAGCACGTATGGGAGAATCCAGAAATGCATATAAAGTGTTAGTTGGGAGGCCGGAGGGAAAAAGACCTTTGGGGAGACCGAGACGTAGATCGGAAGATAATATTAAAATGGATTTGAGGGAGGTGGGGTATGATGATAGAGACTGGATTAATCTTGCTCAGGATAGGGATCAATGGCGGGCTTATGTGAGGGCGGCAATGAACCTCCAGGTTCCTTAAAAGCCAGTAAGTAAGTAAGTAAGTAAGTAAGTAAGTATAATAATAATCATATTATTATTAATAATATTATTATTATTATTATTATTATTATTATTATTATTATTATTATTATGTAATGTAGCACGTATGCGCGAATCCAGAAATGCATAGAGTGTTAGGTGGAAGACCTGAGGAAAAAAGACCTTAGGGAAGGCCGAGCCGTAGATGGGAAGATAATATTTAAATGGATTTGATGGAGGTGGAACATGTTGCTAGGGACTGAATTAATCTTGCTCAGGACAGAGACCGATGACATGCTTATATGATGGCGGTAATGAACCTCCGGGTTCTCTAAAATCTATTTGCCCGCGACCGGTTTTGAACTCGTGTGATATTCTCGGGGATTTTAAAGAAATACGTGGCAACGTTGTAGAAATTGGACGTTTTGGTTTAATACCGCTGTTAAAGACAATTAAAAATCAAGGTTAACCAGATCAAGGAGTTATTACTAAGATCGCTTTCCATTAATGTGATATAACTCTCATGAGGAAAAACAGAGATGATAATTGACATGACATTAAAACAGTAATAATATTAATCATCTCTGTGGTAGTCGGTTGAGTCCTCTTACGCAACTTATTCTAGTCCTCCTTTCATTATCTATTCCCATTTCTTTCAATTCTCCCCTTCCTCTTGTTTATTCTACATCTTCCCGCTCTCTTCATTTGTTTCATCCTGCGCCAATTTCCGGTTCCACTTTTCATGTTGTCCACATTCAACATCTCTCCATCAGATTTCTATCATTTTATTTATGTTTCTTCTCTCCTATTTATTCTTCTGCTATTTTTTCTCTTCCTATTTATTCTTTTTTGTTTTTACTCTCTTTTCTGCTGATGCATCTTATTACCAATATTACACTTAATTTTTACCCCATTTCATTTCTTCTTTACTGATTTCCCTCTTAGTTTCCCACACCTGATTCTATTAATGTTTTCTCTCCTTTCACCCTCATCCCCTTGTCCATTTCATGATTCATTCCCCTTTCCTTCTTCTTCCTTTCAGCTTCATTATTCTGTGTTTTTTCTCCTCTTTGCCTTTATGCTAGTTTATAATGAAATTACAAACTATTTTCCAAATTTGAAATATTTTAAAATTAAACCTTTTTAAAGAAGAAATTTATAAAATTATTCATGATATATAATATTAACAAATGTGTGTATTTTTAACCTTTTATTTCTATCGACTATATCTATGTTTTTATTCTTTTATTGTATGTTTTCTGTCTGATTGTCAATTTATACATGGGTTGGATAAAAAGTAATGGCAACAGTTCGATATTTCTGACATGGCTTTATTCACAGGGGTACAACATATCGGGTGAGTAATGTGGATGTTCCAGTAGTCTGCGTTTTCCATCTGCCTTGGAGGTACAGCGTGATGCAGTATTACCTCATCAATGCCATATGTCACAATGAACATCACTTTCACATCCCTGCCTTCCCGGAACGCTTTAACCCATCGTGCCACTGTGTGATATGGCAACGCTGCATCGGCATAAGCTTCATGCAGTCCCTGAAAACATTCTTGTACACTACGACCTCGTGTCACTTCAATTTTGATCCAGGAACGTTGCTCTAGTTTCGTAAACGTGGTCTTAGGGCGCTCGCACTATTCCTATGAAAGTCAACGTTCTACACACTTCACACTGTAGATTGGAGTACTGTCGCCGCTGGCTGCATTAACTCATCTAACAGTCCTTGTTCATGTCCACACAGCTGACAGCTCTCGAACGCACCATCGTCACGTGACAGCAGTGTTGCCATTACTTTTTATGCAACCTATGTATTAAACGTGTTTTTTTTTCTCTTTTTTCTTTTCTTTTTTGTTCTTGTGTGTTATTTACCGTTTGAATTAAGTTACTTACTGTATTTAGTAAACTGTCTTTGTAAATTTTATGTTATATTATTGGTTAAGACCACATCGTACACGAGCCTGGCTCTCACGGTAGTGACTAGAAACATTTTTATTTTATAATTTTAATTTTTACTCACTAGCTAGCTAGCTAGGTAGTTAAATAAATAAATAAAAAATATTTTGTCTTAATTAATGTTTCTTTCTTCTCATTTCACTTCATTTCCTTTCCTTTGCAGTTCGTCTCCATTTTCTCCTTCTCATCTCCTTTGCCATTATTTTTATCTTATTTCTGTCCACATCTGTGGAGTAACGGTCAGCGCATCTGGCTGTGAAACCAGGTGGCCCGGGTTCGAATCCCGGTCGGGACAAGTTACCTGATTGAGGTTTTTTCCGGGGTTTTCCCTCAACCCTATACGAGCAAATGCTGGGTAACTTTCGGTGCTGGACCCCGGACTCATTTCACCGGCATTATCACCTTCATATCATTCAGACGCTAAATAACCTAGATGTTGATACAGCGTCGTAAAATAACCAATAAATATCTTATTTCATCTCTCTTTCTTCTCATTTCACATTTTAGGCTTTCTGCTTCAAAATTCTGTACAGTTCCTTCAGTGGAACGGCGCAACTCGGAGACAAGTGGCAAAAAGCCTTGGAGCTCACATATTCAGTTTTTTTTTCAGCCCCAAACTCGCTTGCAAAAGAATGCGTTTTCGCATACCTTCGAAATGTTTCTCCTCCCATTCATTCATTAATCCATTTATTACACACGGTTCTCTCTGTCATGTGCTAGCCATTAGTTTACATCCATTTTCTACTTTTCCTATTCAAAATTCTCTAAAGTTCGCTCAACGAAACAGTGAAAACCGATTGAGACAAGTGGTAAACAGGCTTGAAGCTGACTATACAGAATTTATTATAACGTGGAGAGTTACAGACACTTATAATGAGCACTGTCTTAGAACACTCGTTTCCCTTTAAGGACCGTAAATTACGAAAATCAATCTTAAAATGAAGACTGGACATAAAAAAGGCTGCAAGTGCAAATATAATTCAAAACTAGATAAAAAAAAAAGAGTTTATATCCCTGGCTCAATCCACTGAGCAAAATAAGTCCCATTGTAATTTTATTTAGGCCCTAGCTTCTCCTTTCGATCTGCAAAACGTATGACATTACCAGGCTTCGAGACTTTGGACCCGATAGAGCAGTTCAGTGGGAAATCTGCATAACGGCGTACTGAGTATAGTGGTAAAGCTTACAGTGGGTGGGGGTACTGTAGAATAAATGACAACAAATAAGCAAAGGAAAACGCTCTGGATTTGAAGGTTCTGACGAATAATTTAGTTTTCGTACAAATCTATTTTCAAACTGTGTCTGAAACTATTACACGGTTCGAAAAGTCAGAGCAAGAGATGCCGAAAGCCCTCAAATTAGTTGAGGAAATGACACATAGAATTAATGAGACACCAAGTACACCGGTTACTAAACGTGTGAAACAGAAGTGGAAATCAATTTTATGTAAAAATAACGGATATGGAACATTGTGTAATATAAACAGCAAATTAGTGGACATGGAGTCACCCGAGAATAAAGGACTGTCTCTTAGAGACTGCAATGATGTTAGGTTTTTTCGTTTTGCTCCTATAAAGTCATGCGATGTAGAGCGCATCTTTTCACAGTACAAACTGTGTTTGGTAGACAACTGAAAAAGATTAACGTTTGAGACACTGATAATGTATCTTGTAGTACACTGCAATTCGGTACTGTAACTGCACTTCCTAAAGACGACCAATAGGATAATTGAAGAAATTAAAATTGCTACATGTTTATTTCCACCATTAACTCTGTGTATAATTAAACACAAATGCTTATAAAAGACAGGAGAATAAATGCTTTTCACATTCTTTTGACATTGTTATTATGTAATGTATATTTACTTTCAGAATGTAAATATTATTTGGGAATATTATAGACACGAAACTTACATGGAATGCCCATATAACTCGCATCGTCACACTAACCTCTTCTAGAATTCGAAAATTATACCCTTTGGTTAATAGAAGTTCACAAATTGGATTGGACTGTTCAATGCTACTCTACACCTCGCTCGTACGACCTCTTTTAACTTATGCAGCGTCAGTGTGGGGGACTGCAAATAAGACACACATGCATCGCCTACAAGTTCTCCAGAACAAGTTCCTACGTACTGCAACAAATGCCCCCTGGTTTGTGAGAAATCAACAACTACATCAAGAATTGGGAATTCTTCCACTAGAACAGTACATCCATTCAATGTCAAAATCTTTCTTCAACAAACTTCCTGGTGTTCCTGGAGCTGTGACATATAACATTGGAGCAAGATCTTGTCAGCCATCTCGACTTAAAAGGAAACTCCCTCAAGGCATCCTTCTTAGTGATACTGACGACTCTTCATAATTTAACACAGAAAATCATCATATTTTTGTTCACATAATTGACAAAAATGTTTAATTAATTAATTTAAATTAATTAGAGGAGCCTTTAGAGCCAACCTCAACATGATATTCTGCATGTGATATTCCATCATTTAACAGTGGTCTGTATAGCAAGTTTGCTGGTCGACCAATATTAAACATAAAAAAAAAAGAATGTAAATATGTATCTGCTTCCCCATACTACCGTACTCTATTCTAAATAGCAACGTTGTTACCTCAACACATCTCTACCTTTCACTACCTGCAGCGAGTCAACAACCTGTAGTACAAGCACAGTAAACTTATTGTATCGGGTCCAAAGTCTCGAAGCCTGGACATTACATTACTTGTTGCACAAAAAGCTATTTTCTACGGTTTATCGCTTTAGCACTTAGTCTTTTTCATATCCAGTCTTCAAATGCTCTGCTGAGAAATTAAATATCTGAGACAACACTAGCTTACAGCATAGTCTAGTATATACAGTCACGAAGCTTGAGTTGTGAGGGTGCTAGGAACAATAGACTGTGCCGGTACTGTTTCGCATTGTCTGTAATGAGGCGATATTAGCGATCCTAGTGGTTAGCAACTATCTATAGATGCATATTTACTACGTATTGAGCTTCGTGACTGTATATACCAGACTGCACTTACAGACTAAACCGAGAAGTAGCAGTTACCAGACTAAACAAACACAAGAGCATAAAACTGTTCTTACCTTTGTGCCGAAGGCTTTCACTGTCCTTTCACAAATTATTTTCATGTTTGAACTGACATAGTGAGACATTCGCGAAGTATCGTTGTCCTCCATGAAGTTTTTATGCTTATCGGAACTGGAAACAGGTACTTTCTTGTGCAAATACCGACTTTCTTTCTGGTGGTAGACGTCCGCGAACCTTGTTAGAAAAAAGGAATTAACATGAGCAATTCTATCTACCTGAGAAATAAACAAGACCTTAGAAAAAAAACAGTTCTACGTGCGTAGACTTATAAAATGTATGTTATGATCACAGATCGGAACTTTGCAGAATGCCTTTTTAAATATGTTAAATCTATCCTCATTTTGAAAGTAAATCTGTACGAATTATACCTTTGTGATTGAAACGTCACAGTTTTATGTTGCCCTTTTCTGCCTTTTGTAATATCAATGCCTAATTTACAAAATAAATGCCTAATTTACAAAATAAATGTTTTTTGCCTTTATTTGATTATTTATCTATTATTTATTAATTTATTATTAAAAATTGCCTACAGGTATATTTTAATTTATTTCTATAGCCGCTACATTGAAAGTGACTTCACGGAATTTTTCTCTTTGCAACAATGAGTGCTGCCGTGCAAAAATGTACAGGGACATCATTTTATTTTTACTTGCATTTTTATTGTACCTGCATTTCTGAATGTACTTCACTCTCACCCCTTCACTAATGTCCTTGCTCCCGTCAGACACACAAACTTACGGCCGCTGTTGCATTCGAAGTCTTCAAGCAGTGAAGTAAACACTGCAGTGTATAGTGTGTTTCATAAATATGATTGCGTTTTCTAGAGAAGAAAGAACCTATATTAATAATATCGTACTAAAAATTATATTCAAGGAACGATACATTCAATTTCAGAGAATATGCTTCAAAATGTTTTTAATAATATGCGTACTGAATTGAAGCCTGCATTGTAATGAACGGCAACCATTTTCAGCAACTTGTTTAAAAATTCAGTTTAGCTTTTTTTGAATTGAGGTGGCTAGAAGCAAAGGAATGCTAGTGACATTTGTAATAACATGAGTTTAGTGCATCCAGTGTAAGAAAAAGCATCTAAAATTTTAGTGGCATAGGGATATTTTAATCGCATCGCACATTACAATTTAAATAAAAAATTTCACCGATTTTACGAAAGCTTAAATATTTAAACCCCATTTACTCAAAAGTAACTTAAGTGCACTTACAGCCCTTTACTTATGACCCCCCCTCAATTTAAATGCACTCTCTATATTGTATGATAACATCAATAATTAATATGCTAAATAAAGTAGACATTACATAACGAACATAGCCGCCTGAAAAGTTGAGTTTTTGAAAAAAATGTTACTACTGTACTGTATTTTGATAAATTCCGTAAAAGTGATGATCAAACTGAAAATCGTAATATCGTATTTCCCTACAACATAAATGGATACACTACTTTTCTCTCCTCCTATACCTAGTAAAATGATTTGTTTACATATTGAATTAGTAACATCAAACTCCTGTAATGGAAGGGGGAAACAGTGTTTCCGAGTATAGCCAGGTTAATGTTAAAAATGTTGGTAAAAATAAAGTGATGTCTCTGTATAACAGTGAGCGTTTTAATTATAGCTTGTGTTTATTTGACAAGGCAACAATGAGTGCGGGTCTAGCGTTATTTTTAACGGTTATTTTTCTTTTAGTTTTCATTGTGACGTTGTAGCTAGCTAAATATTTCATATCGCAACATATCAGTACAACCAAACACAAAAATTCACTTTCCAAGGCTACTGGGAAGAAGATTTCTTTGCTTCCAACAGTAATTGCAACATCGAGTCGAAAATCTCAATTTGCATTCGACTTATGTAAAGCTTTTCTTGCTGCCGAAATCCCTTTGTGAAAAGTGCAAGGTTGTGGGTCTAGTGCAAGGTTTTTGTAATTGCATTTTATTGCGTATTTTAGCTATTCATAATACCTTTTCGCCTGCCAATTTTAGCTCTTTATGATACCTTTTTGCCTGCCTATTTTAATGATTCATAATGCCTCAACTTCCGGTCTCTGGTTATGATAATTCTTTAGTCTATGCCCTGCTGACAAATAATAACGTGGCAAAATTAGATAAAAGTGTATACGGTAACAAGCTCTTCGTAGTGATTCAAGTGATTTCGCCTTTAATTTGACGGGACCATTGTTCGTTTTCCGATAGAGCAATGGGGGCATTTCTCCATTTTTTTTTAATGGATTCGGTGGACGTCTTATTTATGTATTATTCTGTGTTGGTTAAGGTTAAGGTTAACTGTACGTCAACACATAAACACAAGTTTATATGAACTTTTTACTCGGAACAGTTCATTTCACCGACAACCCCTGAAATATCCACTAATCCTCCTGAAACACCCTGCATATAAGTAGATAACTAGACAAATAAGCAGGTAGACAAACATAATTATAAATTATATACAGTATGAACCGAAAGTAATGTCATTAATTTCAGGGGGTTATTCTTTGAGATATTTAATTGCATGCACATTTAAATAAGAAAACCTTTGTTATGAAACATATTCGTGTAGGGCTTTATTATAATGTGATACAATAATATATTTACATCCATAACAAACGTTTTGTTTTCATGTATTCCACAACATGTATAAAGGGAACCATTTGTTTTTTATTGGGCGGAATTGGGGGCGGAGGGTTCCTGAGGAGAAGTGACATTTGACGACTCAAAACTATGTACAACAGATGTCAGCACGTACAGTACAGTTCAAGCAGATTACATAACCATTATGTACACAGTGAATGGTTCACATATAATAGTATGTGATATTGTGACGTAACAATGAGTTAGAGTTTAAAGAGTTTGTTTTTACACACAAAGTGAAACAGAAGACAAACAACAAAACTGCAAAGAATATAGGCTAATATCAAGACATTGAATTCATACAAGTAACCAATCATTCCAAACAATTCGTCACTACTAGAATATGCAGTATTACACGAATTTATTACAGTTCTGTATAATGTGGAATGTGAATATTTTCAAACTAAGAACTTAATGTGTATGTATTACGTTTCCTGTTGATCGATGATGTCGGAATTAACAAGGGAAATTTATTTACACAAATGTAGCGTAATAACCTAATACAACAAATGAATTATAATTGAATTGCTTCAGATACATTCAGAAAATCCTATATTTTAACTCTAAGGTTCCGAGATTTTCGAAATAATAATAATAATAATAATAATAATAATAATAATAATAATAATAATAATAATAATAATAATAATAATAATAATAATGACAATAATAATAATAATAATAAATTTTAATACTATATTAAAATCACCCTGGTGTAGCTGTATATATTTATGTAGCAAGAAGGAAACTGTAGCACAGAATTTCGTCGAAACTGTACGTTCATTTATATAGTAAAAGTAAATCCATGGCGCTACAGCCCAAAGAGCCAAGACCGACCAGCCGATGCTGGCCTCACGTCAATATGCCGAAGCAGAGGTGGACGATCATCCAACGAGTATGGAGGTATTTTAGTATTTAGTATTTAGTGGTATTTAGTATTTAATACTAATTGCAATTTTATTCTTCATATTATAATTATATTGGTAGAGATAAGGCCGTCGGGCCTTCTCTGCCCCTCTGCCAGGAGATTCCAACTATAATATGAAGAATAAAATTGCAATTAGTATTAAATTTACAATTACAATTACAATAAAAATCAAAGTACGAAAAGATTACCTGACTAATGAAAGCTAGATAATTTATCATAGAAAACAAAGAATATTTTATATTTACTGAATTACAAATTAAACCTAGAATAACAAAATTGTATAGTGATGAAGTTACTGGATATTGAAATATTTTGTGATAGATTAAGGAAACCATTTACAAGAAATCAATTACTGACCAAGTGCCTAGTAAGTTTGAGTTTGAATTCAATTTTATTTCGACAATCCCTGAGGTATTGTGTGGTTAGCACGATGATCCCCCCCCCCCCCCAGCCGTTATAGCTGGTTTGCGAAACCGGATTTTCGCTATCTATCGTAGCTTTCCAAGTGCATCACGATGCTGGGTGGGCACCGGTCCCATACACTGCCTGAAATTTCTTCTCCCATGAGGACTCGAACCAGCGCGCATTCCGTAACGCGAGTCCTAGGCAGGATGCCTTAGACCACGACGCCACGGCGCGGGACTCATTTATATAGTGTTGAGTGAATATTAACTGAGTTAACTAATGACGATCGATTATCGTCTTTGTTCCTGCAATAACTCCTATATACAAAATATAAAATCTTTCAGGAGGAAGGAAAAACACATTTATTCATCCTATGGCAGCCGTACATAGGAGACTGTGAATTCTTACATTTTCGAAACAAAGATATATAATTACATATTTGTGATTTTATTATTTGCTGTATCACTATTTAAGTTATTTAGTAGGCCTAGAGCAAAAATCTAAAAATCGATAAATATGTCACATAGGAGTTATTGCAGGAACAATGACGTTATATTAGATGTTCCAACAGGATTCTGCAACTGCCCACACCTCAGAGAGTGCTATGCTTGAATTTAAGAACTGTATTTGAGGACAATATTATCTTTATTTGCTGCCATAATGTCCCTCTCGATCGTATCCCATGAGCCTTTCACTTAGTATGGTATTTTTGCTTAGAAAGAGTGTGCAAGAAATCTTCATATAATTGAAACTTTAAGAGACACTAACCGCAGAGATATGATAGATATCACTCCTAGAGAGCGTCTTCGGATAAGCTTAAATCTTTTCAGAAAGTTCAAGAAATCTTTGCTGATGAAAAAAAATAGCATTTGCAACATATCTTATGATTCAGGTATGGTTTTATTTTTGTGGCTGCATTCCATTTTTTTTTTTTTTTTTCCAGATTTCGTTTTCTTATTTCAAGCATCACCCTCTATAAGCATCACTGAAGCTAACCGTCATGTAAGTTGTAAACCGATTATTGTAATTTGCCAAGATACTGTAAATAGCAAGAAGAAAGTAAAATAAATAATCATTTGCAACTGTTAAATTATTTATCAGTAACATTAATATCAAAATTACTCTGGACTTAACTACAAAAATGACCCTAAAATGCAAATATCCTTAATGTAAAGGTTACTAGCATTACAGGCATACCATATTAGAAGCGTTTCTCAGTCTTGACTTGATACAGAGAGTCCACAAAACAAGTGGACAAAATTAAGAAAATAAACAAATAATAGCGAAACAAATAGCAATAGTTATTGCTCTTTTAATTTCCGACATCATCGCTTACTGATTCATTAAATACGGGATAATGTTATATTGGTATGTAATACAGAAATACATAAAAGGTTCATTGTATTTTGGAAATCTTATTTCTTTCCTGGTAGGTACAATAACAATTAAGCAGTACAAGCAAAGCATACATACATCAAGACTTCAGGGAAAATAAACATTAACTCAGAGCTTGGGGACTCAATGTATAGTTCTATACAATGCATATAATTTAAACAGAGGCCATTTACACAAGAAACTGTGGTTCTAACAAAAGAATATATGCAGTAATGTACAGATGTGAGCTTAGGACATGTATTATCCTGTGAAAAGTTTTGTGTCTGATTTTACATTGCGTTATTTCAATTTTGTTTCCATTATGAGATTTAATCTTAGCTGTTAATGTTTATTTTCAAACTAAATTATAATACTAAGTTCATTTAACTATCAGTCGTCACATAAAATTCGAAATAGTTTGAAATATGTAAAAAAAAGAGGAGTTAATTTGGTGTAAGAACTTTCTCAATTTACACAACATAAACGGATTTAAGCCTTATTTCTATAACATGTACGAAATTAATTTTTGGTTACATTATGTTATTACGTCAAACAATAGTTGTAAATAACTGACACTGTTTTGAATATGTGACGAAAAAAAAAAACAAAAAGTTTCGATACTTAATAAGTAACATGTTTGCTTTATGAAATACATAACTTGTTGTAAATTTGCCTGAAAATGAAACTTATAAATCATGTATTAGGTTTTATCGAATTTAAATAATATTAACACCGAACAAACTATGGATTAAATTTTGTAATCACATACATTTTCATTAAAATAATAACGACTTACATACTAATTTAAATTTCTTATACGTATTCCAAATTCTAACAAGTTTCATATTTTTCTGAATACTAAGGGTACAGGTTTGAGAAAAATAACCGTGGCGTGCCAAGCAGAGCCAAAAGAAACGTCATTTTTGTAGCATTTTTAAAAATATATTCTATGAAGTCAGAATTCAAATCTGCAACGATAATGAAACAAAACGAGTTTTTATTCATCTTAATATGATGTTATAAGGGAATTTTTGGTCGAAGGAGACCGGATTTTTTCACTTCACGGGAAAAGAAAACAGTACGATGGAGAAAACTCGTTGATTCTCCTCAAATTGTTTTTAATAGTTTATATTTCTGTAAATTCTCTGGTATTAATAATGTATTAATTTCGATGATGCACATTAATTTTCTATGTCATAAATCTGTTTTTTAGTTAGTAATTTATTTTGTATTTTGTACGTTTTGAGTCCTGAAGAATCTACAAAATAAAATTAAGTGCATGGTGCTACAAAAACATACTTCTTAGCACATCGTTTATTAATAAAAACCATTGACGTTTGGAAAAATATTAAAAATATTCCTTTTCCACTCCATCCAACTTTTGTACATAGAGTATCTTCATTTAATTAAAAACAGGAAATCTACAAGCAGTGTTCCACAATTTTTTACTCATCTTGTATATTGATTCCACATTATGACGTTACTATAAGCAATAACATGAGGTGCTGCCAGGAAGTGAAAAGGAGGATAGCAATAGCAAAGGAAGCTTTTAATAGAAAAGGAGCATCTTGTGTGGACTTCTGGAAAAGATCTAACGAGAAGACTAGTGTTTTGTATGGCACTGTATAGGGTAGAAACATGAACATTACGACGAAGTGAAGAGATACGACTAGAAGCACTTGAAATGTGGATATGGAGAAGAATAGAGCATGTGAAATGGACAGACAGAATAAGAAAAGAAGCTGTGCTGGAAAAAGTTGGTCAAGAAAGAATGATGCTGAAACTGATCAGGAAGAGAAAAATGGATTGGCTGGGTCACTGGCTGAGAAGAAACTGGAATGGTGAATGGGGGCAGAAAAAGATATCAGGTGACAGACGACATAAGATATATGGATCATATGCGGAGACTAAGAGGAAGACAGAAAATAGGAAAGATTGTAGAGTGCTGGGTTTGCAGTGAAAGACTTGCCCTTTGGCAGAACATATGATATATATTATTGTGATGATAAAACAACAGAGCGCAAGTATTTTGTCCCTTGGGTTCTGCTCGACACGGCCTGTCAGTTATTCTTGTACCGACAACTAATTTATGATTACTTATGTTCCGTTTTAATTTAGAAAATCGTTCAAAACTGACAATATCGCTTAATTTCTCTTCTTTGGAGAATTATTATAGAGCGAACCTAAGTATTTTCTGTGAACTGTTGATTACATCAGAGTCACTGTTAGGGAATGGACCCTCCAACTAATTCTCACCCTCTATCATTACAACGGCATTATAAAAGAGCGATTGTCCTGCACACCCTGACCAGCTGCAAGTCTTTTAAGATTCAAGCTTGAAGTATTTGAAAGGCAAATACGAGTTTAATAAGAATTGACTGTCCGTTGTCTCATTATTGAGCATTCTGGCGGCACTCCAAATGCACAGACTCCCTGTACTTTAAAGCAGTGATGGCAACACTGTACGAAAAACATTCCCACAATGATCCATTGGATTTCCTGCTCTGTGTAAAAATTACACTGTTTATAGCACAATAAATTCCACATTGATGTTAACCATTGCCTTGCTACAACAACTACGAGTACTATTACTGCACAAGGCTAATAATTACTTCCATAAACTGTGCAATTATTATAATAATGGTATAACAGAATTATAATCCTAGCACAATTATTATAAAGAGAATGTAGTATCGAGAGAAAAAAAGATCGTTAACAGATTGCGTAAGAGATGGCGAAAAATATAGGGTTTCCAGGCGTCCAATACATACAGAACATGTACAGTCTTAGAAAAAAGTTCTGTAGCATGATCAGATATATAACTAATTTTACATAAAGACTATTATTAAATAAAGCTTATTACTGTGGAATCCCGGCCACCAAATCACTCAATTGAGTGCGTTCCTTGTATAATGGCAGTTGACTTAATATAAAAATGTCAACATACATGTCGAACTTGGAGTCAGGCCACAAAGGGAAAAACACTGGAATTCGATCCGGTGCTATGGATTGAACTTCGGCGTAGCTCAATGATTAGAGCACTTGGTACGTAGAACCAAGGATCCGGGTTCGATCCCCGGTTTCTGAGCAAATTTTTCTCCTCTAATATCAATTAATATCAAAACTAATTTTATTACCTCAACTAGTCGTTCTCTTGTGAACCAGGTCGCTCGTCCTCTGATCTTGCGCACTGCCTTTTTTCTGAGACTGTGACAAAACTTTTTCTCAAAACTGTACGTTATTCAGTAATTTTATCCTTCGTCCTGTATTGACTTTGTCAGCGGTCATTATTTAAAATAAACTGTTGATCAGAGATACAAGCAAATCCTGAAGAATGAAAAAGCGAGTTATGCCATGAAAGACTGTATTATGTGCTTCAAATAATCAAATGTATTATGAGAAGTAATTTAAGAGTTGTTAACTTTGTGTCAGTACATAATCAATATCATCATCATCATCATCATCATCATCATGAACTTCTTCGTTTTAGACCACGTCATCTGTAACGATAATCTAAGAAAGATGGCCTTGATCCTTCCACCGATGTCTTGGTCTTTCTTGGTCTATATTCTGAAGCCAATCTTGGAAGTCTCTCCCTTTCCATTCTTTGTACATAACGATCTTAAAAAAACGCATCTTCAATATAAAATATCACTTATTGACATCTTCAATATATTATCTGATAACGCTAATATTGAG